>NW_020897720.1:8735296-8773164 GCF_003984885.1 Neopelma chrysocephalum
GGGCGGGGGCGGCGCGGCGGCCGCGCGGGCGGCGCAGGCCGCGCTGGAAGCTCTCGTACTCGGCGAGGTTGTTGAAGCAGGGCGCGGCGGGGAAGGGCAGCGGCGTGCGCGGCGAGTAGAGCGCCAGCAGCGGGTCGAAGCGGCTGGAGCTCACGTCCAGGCGACCGGGGCTCGGCGAGCGGCGGCGCCCGGAGGGACCCCGCGGCTCCGCGCCCGCCTCGTCCTCCTCCATGGCCGGGCTGCGGGGGCGGCACCGCCCGCGGCCGCCGCCAGGGGCCGCTGCCGCGCAAGGCCCTGAGGGCGGAGCGGCCCCGCAGGTTGAGGGCCGGGCGGGCGGAGAGCTCTGGGAGCCCTGGAGGTGCCAGGGGTTCGTCCCTGCGGCACTCTCCGTGTCAGTCCTGTAGCCGCACAGAACCATACAGCTTAGGCTATGTAGCTTCTTAGTGTACCTTAAGCTGCTTAAAAGGTCGGTGGTTTCTCGACAGACAGGAACTTCTCAAAAGATTGAGGGGTATCTTTCTTCTGGGAAGCGGTAAGAGGAACATGAAGCTAGCAAACTAGTCAAAACTGCCCTCGTGGTCGGGCGGTGTTTCAAAGGGGCACGGACACTGGTTCTAGAGGGCTTTGATGATGTGCCAAAAGTAAGAGTTCAAGAAAAGGGCAGCGTGAGGAAGACTAAAGACCACCCTAAAGAACCGCTGACTCAAAACGGGAGGCGGGTCAAGGGGAGGAGCAGTTCTGGGGGTTAGTTTTGGCAATAGTGCAAGAAAGAAAAGGAGCTACTGGAGAGGGTCCAGCAGAGGCCATGAAGATAGTGAGGGGTCTGGAGCATCTCTCTGATGAGGAGAGACTGTGGGAGCTGTGCCTGGTTAGCCTAGAGAAGACTGAGGGGGGAGTCTCTCAGGGTGTCAAGGGAGTGGTGCCAGGCTCTTTCTTGGTGGTGCCCAGCGCCAGCACAAGGAACAATGGCCATAAACGAAAACACAAGTTTCACCTCAATGTGAGGAAGAACTTCTTTACATTGAGGGTGGCAGAGCACTGGAACAGCTGCCCAGGGAGGGCATGGAGTCTCCCTCTTCAGAGACATTTCAAACCCACCTAGGTGCATTCATTCTTGTGTCACCTGCTCCAGATGACCCTGCCTTGGCAGTGAGAGTGGACTGGATGATCTCCAGAGGTCACTTCCAAGCCTAATAATTCTGTGATTCTGTGATCTTCACTCAGACCCCCTGGTTCAACCTTTCCCCTGCAGCCCACCCTGGAGCCCCTCACCGGTTCTGGGGATGCTCCCTCGACTGGTCACCAAATCCCACTTGCCTCAGGCAATGAAATGGCACCTGGGCAACACATGGTTGCAATATAGTTTGCATTTTAACCCATAAAAGGATCTACAGCACAGAACCACTTCCCTGAGGAACAGCGAGGAAACACTGTTAATGCTGCAGAGAGGTTTTACTGTAATGATTCACCACCTCCATTAATGTTTCATAACGGGTTCCCGTACATTTAATGCCGCCTGTTACAGCAATACATCAGTCACAGGTGGTTCCCCAACTGCACAGAAAACCCCTCTTTCTTCACTGGGTCACAGTACAAGACTTCTAAGCTACAGCAATACCTGGAAGCACAGACACAGGTCAATCTGTCTGTGCCACCAACACCAGGCTGCTGCTTGAAACTTGGGAATATTTATTTTCCCCTACAGCTATTAAGTCATATATATGACTTTATGCATGAGGATGCCACAGAGAGTTTCTTTCTCTAGAATTTATATTAATACAAATTAAAGGCCATGGTTGTACAGACAATCTGTATCTTGGTTCCAAAGTCTGCATTTGTTGGCTTATTCCATATTATTGTAAGGATGAGTTAATTAGAAAACACTCTGAGGTTAAGAACTTATACAGACCCATTTTTTATACACACACACACAAGGTACATACATAGATATGTTGTATAACGTATAAGGTGGCCATAAAATATACGATAAAAAACCTACATGATACTTTCCAAGCATGAATCATGGCTGCCAAATTATTTTTTTTCATCTTTAGTCTGAGTAAATCCAAAGTGTTGCCAGTTCTGGAACAGCTGCTTTGTATGTAATGTCCAAAGTCAGGCACCAGACAGTCACAAATGGCATTTCAAAGTCAAGTTACATTTGTGTTACAAGACAAAAAAACAGCAGACAGATAAGAAGTTCTTAGGGGTAAATGACTGGTGCAATGATTCATTCAGAATCTTTATCTCACAGTCACTCACATCCTCTTCCTAGGAATTTTGTGGCCTGTTCTACAAACTAAAAGCAAAATACATTCTCTCAGTGCATGTTCTTAACTGCTCAGTATGAGCACAGAGCAGCAGAAGGGGAAGCCCTGTGCTATTATAAACACACAGGCTCATTGTTTAATCTCAGGAAGAACCTGCAAAGTAGTAGTTTCCATCAGTACCTGGCTGATGTTTTAAAAAAAAAAACACCAAAAGGCATATTGCCTTAAATGTGCAAGTTCTTCCTGCAGGAAGGGGAAACAGTAGATTGATAAGAAATTCATGGGAAATGAACTCTGTACTGAATGACCTTCTCAATCACATTTGATCCTTTCTTTCCATTTTTATGGCCAGTCCCAACTGCTGACTATCTCTCCCTTAGCAACAACTGGCTCAGTTACTGTTCTAGCACCACGGTTTTGAAACCAGCATGGTCAGCAGTAGTAATAGCCTTATAAATACCTATTATGTCATTATAGCTGTGTTTCTACACTGAAATAGGTTATTTCCCTCAAATTCCAAGCCCCTATCCATTAGCAGAAATTTTTCTGCTCCGAGAGGTTGTATGATTTAACTGTTTGGACAAAGGGTCTTAAATGACAGTTAAACCAGAACAAACCTGTGCATTAACCAGGCAACACACATTCCTCCCTTCCCTCTAACTAACACGGATTGTCAGCACTGCTATGTCTGTGTCATTCCCAGGAAAATCAGAAAACAGCAGTACAAGTTGATGTTGGCTCCCTCTTTGCAGGCAGCAGGAATGTTCTCGTGTTGCTACTGCCACTCCTGACCAGTAGGAGACAGGTGACTTCCCAGGCCATGGAAAGTGAGAAAAGATGTCTATCCCTGTCCTAAAAGAATTCCAGTCTGTACAGTATCTTTATTAACTTCACTTTTTGGAACTTTCACCACTTACTAGTAAAAATCTCAGGAATGAGGAAGGCCACATGATAAACCATACCAGAGAAGGTATTATTATTATTTTTAATTTTTACAAGTATAAAAATCCTGTACATTTGACAAAAACTTTTAACATCCATCAGGAAACTGCTGAGCTGCTCCATTTCCTTTCAGTAAGAACCAGACATTAGGCAGTTGAATGGTGTGTCACTCATCTGACCAAACACACTGGCCTTGAACTGAAATACTATATGCCAATTGAGTATTCTGGTCTAACTCAGTTGAAACAAAAATAAAAGCAATAACTTTCTGTTCAAATATGCAAGCTTTTTTATGATTCAGTAAAATACCTCCTGCTTTAAATGGTACAGAAATGCAGGAAATTTCTATACACTTTTTCTACAAATACACGTGTAGAAGGAAGGAGCAGTCTTAACTTACGACAAGTTCTTAACATTCAAAATATGATTTTAGCTTTCCATATGGGCATATCCTTGTATGTCAGACAGCACACCAGTGTCTTCTTTTTAGGCAACAACAGTAATAAAACCAGTGGAGCTGCTGAAGAGGGTTATAGGTTAAACTCTGCCAGCCACCATCTGTATTACTCAGTGGCCAACAACCCAAGCAGACCAAAATGTAAACTACCAGTTGTACTTGTCAGAGGTATCAACTATCCTCAGCCAGAATCTCAGGATATTCCTCCCAGAACTGGTCCCCAATGATATCACAGTGCAGTGGAACAACTTTAGTCTTAGTCCGGGTCACTTCCACTTCCTTTTCTTCTGCTTCCTTTGGCAGTTTTATTTTCTTTGTGATGATTTCATTAACCTGAAAATACAGTTGACACATTAGCAGACATATAAGACTCCAGAGGGGATTCACAAATGGACAAGAAACAAAGGCACAACAAAAACAGCTATCAACCCTTTATCATACCAGAGTCTGAACACAGCATCTTTTGAAACAAGAGTCTGTTCTCAATTCAAAGACTTAATAGTGAGCAGTTGAAGCCCATCATCATCACATGGCCTGAAGAAATTACCTGCAAATTCACATTAGTAATTGCAAGTATCCTTGAATGAATCACAATAGGTACTTTGGAACTATTGTGAGCTATATAAAGCAAAGAGGAAACTTCACTAATGTCTACAGTCACCAAGGAAAAATATGTCGAAGGAACAAGTGGACTGTATTTCCATGTGGGAGCATCTGTCTGCTCTAATTAGTTCAAATGAACTAAAAATTGTTAGCCAAAATTTAAATTAAAAAGGATTACAGTTTTTTTATGTATAGAAGACAAAAGGCTGAGCAAGTTTATGGAGAACTCTTAGTATAGACAGATGGAACACTATTTCTAGATAAGGTCTCCTGGCACAGAAGGACACTAAGGCCATAAACATTTATGATTTTCTGGGGTTTCATCTCTTAAAAAAAACACAGGACAGGAATTTCTTCCACTAATTCTGGATCATCCTAGAATGATGAACATTTCCAAGTTACTTTTTAAGCAGAAAAGGACTAAGCATACTATGAACTGAGCTACATTATTGAACAAAAGGTCTGGGAAGGACCTGGCACAGGCCCCAGTGATATACATATTGTCATCTGTTGATACATGTTTTATCTAGTTGGTCATAATTTGTATCTAAGCCAGACTTCACAGACTAATTTTTATATTATGTTCCTGGAAACAGATATCTCAAAGACATCTCCAAAACAATTAGTCATCTTACATGTCATTACCTGGCAAATATGGTTATTTTTAAAATGTATTTATACCTAGACAACCATTTAAGATACATCTGGTGATTTTACAGTGTAGCCTGTCTGCCACAGTGTAACTATTTAAAACATGAACAAGAAGCAAGTGACAATAGTTTTTTACCTTCTGCCATATTAAGACAGTTCCTTTTCTATACATCAAAGGTTCATTGTTGTAGTTGATGTTGAATTCAGAAAATAAGATTTCATTCTTATCTCCAGCCAAAGTTCCCTGAGAGGAAATGAAAACAAAAATATTCTTATAGATAATAAACAAACAAACTGAATCTCCAGGGTAGAAGATGGGTGAATATCGAAAGACTGACATTTGTGCTGGTTTTTCACCTTCAAGTCACAAAGTTAATTACATCTCTCAACAGAGGAATTAATTCCAATTGCCAAACAAGTATTAAAACTGAGAAGTTTTTTATAACATTTTCAAGACAAATAGAAGAAAGTCAACAGACTCCGGGATAAAACAGAAATAATTTGATGAAGTCTACACAAGGAGACAAAACACAACAAAAGGGGCTGGGAATCAACAGTAGCTGAATTCAGCAGTTGTACTTTTGTGCATTTAGATACTGAACATTTCATGACACTTCTAAGACTTCTGAACTTGCTAATTAAGAACTTAAAATCCTGTTAATAGTTGACCAAAAATACATTCTTTGCTAATGATACTAACATCTGTGCAAATTATTACAGTAAGAACAGACAAGCCAGGCAGGGCTGCTGGGCAGGCAAGACACTTTGCAAATCTTGTGATTTAATTTGTAGCTGGAAAAAACCATGATCTCAGGAGACTCTTACCCGGAGCCTGTCCTGTGCTTCCACTGGTGTCAAACCACTTCGCTGTACAAGCATCCAAAACACTGTATTATAAAGGTTATTAATATGGCCTACAGAAAACATACAGAAGAGCATGAGAAAGATTATTTGCCAAATTTAAGTGACTACTTAAAAAAACCAGCTTTATTTCCAGGGTTGTACCCAAGATACAGCCAAGAATAATGCGGAATTAATATAATCAGTGGCTAGAGAAGATGCAAAGTTTGTGACCCATTTTTAAGGTACTGCATATCAGAAGAATGACTACAATAGATAAATTTCATTGTAACTCTGAAAAGGGAAGAGCAGAGGCTGAAAGGTGTTTATGTGTAATGTGAATTATCTTCATTTGAGCAACAGGGGCTACGTACTGACAAAAGCCTAGAGTGTAAACCCAATGCTCTGTTCTAGCATAGAATATACAACACTTTTGATTAGTACCTGGTGTGAATTTAAACATTCACATCTGTTCATTACAGAAGATTACCTTGGCTAAACCAACTCTGAACATAAAAATTAATAAATTAATTCTATTAATAGTTATAATATTTCCAATGCTGAACTCAACCACAGGAGACAATAAATTGACTCAGAATTTCAGCCAATATTTCTGTAGCCATACAAAGCCCAAAAAAATTCTAACATTGTTTATTTATTTAAAACTACTACCCTCCCTGCTGTTCTTTCACTGACAACTATATATACAAATACACTGGCAGTAAAGGCCTTTCTAGTCAGATGGGAAGAGAACTCAACTGTACTAATCTCTGTTTTCTAGAAATACTTACAATCTGCTTGCCTCCAGCTGAGATAGTCCTTTAAGTTCTGGTTGCTGGGATACAACACAATTCGTCCATCAAATCCTGGTGGGTACAGAAGTTGCTGGTCCTTAAAGTAATCCTTCCAGTAGAAAACGTAACTTGAGGCAAACTGGGAGACCACGTGAGTCATGAACTTACTTGCAAACACAGAATGAGAGGAAAAAAAATAATTCATCAGTATGGTTATATATCTGTGGTTATCTGAGGTATTAGTAGTGATAATTCTGGTGGAGAGCAGCATTTCTTAAGTAATGGCCCAACAGATCAGCAATGGCACAGAGTCTTTTGAACACCAGAAGTTCTGAGAATCAAGCAAAAGCGTTGGGAAAATGTAACATTTTGTTAATAGAATGTTTGTTCTAATAATGTTTATTTACAAAGTTTGTTTCATCAAACTTTGTTTTTAAAGCTCTGTATTACTGAATGTATTTTCCTGGAAGATCATATGCAAAGAGTTCACAAGAAGAACCTGAACTAACTGCAGTGTGAGCACCAGCTCTCCTCCTAAACCCTGTGTGTAAGTAAAGGCAAATCAAAGAATTACAGATCTGGAGAGAGGTGTTAAAAACAAGTTCACTTCAGTATCAAAGCAGCTGTTACCTTGCTCTTCTTTTAAACCACCTGGTCCTCTTTTTGAAGACAAAACTATATTCATCACTCTGTCCATAAGCAACAGCAATATCCTCCAGTTCTTGCATCACTGTCTGGGCACACCTGGTCATCAGCTGCAGGGCACGGTCATCATTTGGCTTCTTGAACTCATGCTGCTCAGAAAACCTTCAAAGCAAAAGTGGTTGAATAAGAATCCCTTTAAAAGGTACTAAAATGCTAACCCATTGATTTTTCTCATATTTTCTTTCTGTGAATATTGATTTCCGGCACCTTGTAAATATTGACAGAGAATTCCCCCCAGGTATCAAAAAAAACCAAACAAAAATCCTCTTTTGATATACGCTGGATAACCCATTCTCTTTCCCATCAGCATCTCACCCTAACCAGTCCTTTAAAACATCTGGTTTATTCATTTTACTTGGAAAAGGATGACAAATACTACTTTCTGTAAACTCCTTTTATCCTAGGGCACCTAGGAAACTCAGTCCAGTACAGGCAACATTATCAATTAACTTATCAAAGTTTTACCGGAACCAGAGATCAAATCCCAGCAAGAATCTGTGTCATCTACGAGCTGAGGGAACTGTGCTCTATTTATCCCAAGGGAAGGTGAACACCACACAGACACTGACTCCAAACACCAACACACATCCCTGTACCAACTGCTGTCCCTTCCAAACACACCCAAGGCACTGGGACGCCATTCCCCCACCACCCGGCCACATGAAAACAAAACCCCCTTCGTAATTCTGTGCCCTGGAGAGGCCCAGTGACGGTTCATTGGGATCGGGGAGGAAAGGAGGATCTGTAACTCCCGCAGCTGCAGGACAAGCATCCGAAACACCGTATTATAAAGGTTATTAATATGGCCTACAGAAAACATAGAAAAGAGCGTGAGAAAGACCATTGACCAAATCTAAGCGACTACTTTAAAAAAACCTGCTTTATTTTCAGAGTTGCATCCAAGATGCATATAACGGGGAACGATGGGGAATTAATATAATCAGTTACTAGAGAAGATGCGACGCTTGTGATCCGTTTTTAAGGTGCTGCATATGAGAAGAATGACTAGAATTAGATTTCACACGGGTCACGCAGAAACAGTCCAGCGCAACGCAGAGCATCACCCAGGACCCTCTTTTCGGCCCAGCGCCCCCAGCCTGCCCCTCACCTGTGGAAATTGCGGCCGTCCAGCCGCACCACTATCCAGCAGTCAGGCAGGCAGGTGTCGTCCGCCTCGAAGTCCCGCACGTACTCGAACTTGCTCTTGGCCATGGCGAGGCCGCGCCGCCCGCCCGCGGAGCCGGTTCCGCACCCGCCGCCCGCCGCGATGGCCGCGGCCGCCCGGCAGCAGCGCAGCATGGCCGGCACGGAACCGGAAAGCGCCGCCAGAGAGAGCGGCCCCGAGCCCTTCTGGGCGGCCCGGAGGAGCGCTCGGTGGTGGCGGCGGAGGGCGGAGCGCGGGGCGGGCGCGGGGCGGGCGCGGGGCGGCTCTGGCAGCGGTGCCCGGGGCGGCCGCGGGGGGCGGGTGGTCGGTGCGGCGGCACCGGCGGGCAAGGGATGAGGGGTCGGTGCGACCCCCCGGCGCTCTCGGGATGCGGGGTCGGTGCGGACCCAACGGCGGCCGCGGGGTGCGGGGCCGGTGCGCGGCCCCGGCGCGGGGCCGCGGGGAGCGTTGGCGCAACGGCGGCGGGCGAGGAACGGCAGCGGCGGGATGGAGCGCAGGACCTCCCGGCACTGCCGCCTCCGCACCCGGGCGCCTCACAGGTCGCCCCCCAGGCACAGGGAAGTCGTGGGTCCCTTCGGGGGGCTGCGCGTCAAAGTGAAGGAGCTCCAGCCGCGGGACCGGCCCGGGCACAGCGCGGGAGTGCGGGCGGAGGGCACGCGCTGCCCGGCGGCGGGGACCGTTGGAAGGGAGGCCCGCGGCGACATCAGGAGAGGAGAGGATCGCGAAAGGGGCAGCGGTGACAGCCAGAACGAGAAGATGCTGGGGCACGGTGGGAATGGGAGTCAGCCCTGGAGAAGAGCTGCTGGCAAAGTGGAGCCCCCCATGGTGGCCTTTGAGGCGCGCCCAGTGAAGGTGGAGAAGAGCGATTCGCCAACTGGGTCCATGTACAGACCTGGTCCAGCCAGCCCCGATGAGCGCCAGGTCCAGCAGTGTGAGAAGCGTGGGTGCCCTCCTGAAGATCAGAACATCCCAGTTGTGTTTCACCCCTTACCTTCCAGGTCCCACGTACAGATCCAAGGTCCTCGGCCCTCACAGCTGATCCGCGTGCCGGTAAAACAAGTGCCACTTCCATTGCAGCCTTTAGTGCAGCCTCCAAAGATTGAAACGAAAAACATTCCCCTCACTGTCCTGCCCTCCGATTCAGGTATTACAGTCAGAGAGCTTGCAAGGGTCCAGTCAGTGACACATGAGGTGACAGGTTATCAGGAAGGAGAACACAATTGGAAAGGTCATATTAGAGAGCCATTCCTTTGGATAGGCACAACTCTCTTACACAGCATAAGACATTAACGTGCGGGAGCACAGAGTTCTGTAGTGGTTTGTTAAAATCAATGCAGTTTTGTCTACTTGCTCCCTGGCTACATGAAACCCCTTAGAACAGTGTTTGGAATTACGTTGAATTGTGATTGCAGATTTAAGATCAGGAATCTGGTTGATTTTTAAAGCTATGAAGCATTCATACACCTCTGAGAAAACTGGGGCATGTTAAATGAGGAGCATTTTGAAACATCTGGATTAGAAGCTTTTTTTGAAAATATCTAGGCTTTCAAAAATAATGACTTAAAGTGAGGTCTTAAAGACTCCAAGACTTTTGCCCTTTATTGATGATGTGATAGAGTTAATTTCTAAGACTTTTTCAAGAGGAAAGTGCTTGCTCAGGGATCAGTTGTAAGAGGTCTAAGGATTCATCATGTCACCAGCTCAATTTAAATGCAGCCTGTGTTTACAAAGAGTCAAAGCCAGGTATCATGTAACAGTCATTTGGGAACACAGGCTCCTCCAACAAAATGAGTGTCCAAATCTGAGAAAGTAAAAAATGCAACAAAATCCGACCAGAAACCTGGAACAACAAAAACAACCTCGGCTGAGAAGGCAGGGACTGCACAAGTGTGGGACTGAACAGCCCTACCATCCTTAGATCTGGTCCCTGCATCCTTAGGGCTTTGGTTACAGAGTTCTGGTGGTGATAACAATCCGGCCAAATGAAATCCAAACTAGTGTATTAACAGTCCCACATTTCTTGGGGTTTTTTTGTTTGTTTATTTGTTTTTATTTTGTTTTGTTGTGTTTTAATAAATAATATGTAACAAAAGCCAGGTAAAAGATTCCTTATGCAGTGACCCAGTGAAGGTTAGTGGAGGATGATCCCTAAGCCTTAGTTATTTTTTAGGCACTGCTCTCCGAATGTGCACCAAGTTTCATCTGTTCCAAAGCTCTAGTGAATCTGTTGCCAAATATCCTCTGGATGTAATGAATGTAACCTGTAGTGCTGTATTCCCTGGAGGATGATCTTCTTTCCTTGCCTTGTTGCACAGGTATGCCAGATACTCCATTTAGCAAGACCAAAAGCGGCCGTGTAAAGCGCCCAATGAATGCATTTATGGTGTGGGCCAGGATCCATCGGGCTGCTGTAGCAAAAGCTAATCCAGGTGCCAATAATGCAGAAATCAGTGTTCAGCTTGGTTTGGAGTGGAGCAAACTGACTGAAGAGCAGAAGCAGCCATATTATGAGGAAGCTCACAGAATAAAGCTGAGGCACAGGGAGGAATTTCCTGGTAAACATTTTATTTATTTACCTGAACGCTTTAGAACTGCAAGGCTTTTTGAAAAATGCATCTCTTACATTGGAGCCAGTAATAGAGATGGAAAAAAATTACAAATATTTCAAGTACAGAGTCCTTTTGTGTGCCTGAAACTGTATAGATTTTTTAAAGTATCCAAAACAATGGTACTTAAACCACCACAGCTCCAGCAACTCTTCTGAATGCTTTAGTAGTCTAGGGGGCAGATAGTGAGTTTGTTGTGAACATGGCCTGCTGCATCATTTTCCATGCTCCAGAAAAAGCTGCCCAGGTGGCCTGTGGTGACATATGCATCCATTCCTTAAAAGCAGGAAAGGGAAATGCCACAGGAAGCACAAATGGCATTGTATTCTGTGGGATTCTCCAATGTGTAGACTTCGGGTTCACAAATAATGGTGTGGAAGATGTTGTTTCTCAGCCTTTTGTCAAAAGGGTTAAAAATTTGTACCCCTAACAAATTAGTTTCTCCGTAACACACAGTTCAATAAAACAGAGCATAAGTACTCTAAAGTATAAGTACTTTTTAAAAGCTTTTGAGATACTGGGTGTCATGATCCTTTCTCTGTTGTCATAATCCTGCTAGTTCATGATTATGGCTAATCCTGGTAAACGAGATCTGACTAATCTGTCATAAACGTCACTCCCCACTTCTCTGTATTTCTTTGTCTCACAAGCAGTTACTACTTGGTAACATAGAAACAATGCCCAAATATGTCTATTTTATTTTCTTCTTGCGTAAAATTCCCCATTTGCCAGCTGACTGAAAAAAATGGAGTATTGCCATTGACTGTAGGAGCAAGTTTTGGACTAGTTTTATCAGATACTTCAGAATTACAGATACCACAGCTTTAGACAAATAATGAAACCATCTAAAATATTGGGTGTCTGCATCTCTTTTCGTCTCTGACAGGTTGGGTTTATCAGCCGAACAAAAAGAAGTGTTTCCCACCATCTCGCTCTGCTGTATTTTCTGGCACTTCTCAGAGCACCATCGCTACAAGTCCAGCTGGCCCTCGTCCCTTCCCATCACCTGCTTACTCTTTTGCCAACCCCAATGTTAAGAACAGTATTGGACATCCAGTCTGTGAGTTTTCAGCAGTGACTTATTTAAAAAATTCAGAATTTACCTGTTGTAGTAAAAGTTTGTATTTGCAAGGGCATGTAGTGACAGAGCTCTGGCTCTGTCAGTCTGTGGATAGTGGATTTCAACAGCAAATAGCTTAATCCAGGCAATGGTATTTTCCTCTTTAAGCATCCTGACAAGGACTGCTCTCTTTACAAGGAGACAAGAAAATGAAATGCCTGTTCATGCTGTGTAGTAATATTTGGAGATTTTTAAAAGAGAACACTCAGCTTTGTTCTCATGAAGTTCTGAGTTAGTGATGTTTGAAAACACTTATGCAATGTTTTTTGAAATCTTTCCCTATAAAGGCGGCCCTGTTGACATGAGGTGGGATTTGAAAGTGTACATTGAAGTTTGTGCTCTGCAAAACATTTCAAAGTGAAATTGTCTAGTGGGTACGTTCACTGGTGAAAGAAAACATACAGGGTATTAGGGTGTTTTAATTGTTGCTTCTGCTTCTCACCAGACAGATTTGTTATAAATTTGGCTCATTCCAACTCAGTAGACTTGTGAGGTCTTCTGAGCTTCAGGCATTGCAAGCACACTCCAACCCATTCTGTGGCCTTATTAGGACAAGACACAGCCCTCAGCAGCCCCACAGTCCCACCACTCACTAGCCAATTCCTTCTTTACTTGGGTTTCTGTGGGCTTCAAACTCATGTGTCAGGATACATGTAGGCCATGTAGTGCAATGACTGTGAGTTCCAGGGAAGTGGTTGGGGGAAAATGTTTCAGGCTCTAGTATGGTTTGCTACACTGCTGTTTATAAAAACTCTTGCTGTATTCATGTCTGATAAATAACTGTTTTGTCTTCTAAAGGTGAGTCTCCTGTTATTCGTCTGCCAGCTTCTTCCAGTCAACACACTCGTCCAGTGACTCTTTTCCAGACCACTGGTGCAAGCACCACGTCAGTGGCTGTTCCAGTTCCAACCCTGCCCCTGCGCCCTGTAATTTCAGCACAGCACTTTGCTAAATCTGCTCAGACAGAAGCTTTTGTGTCATCTGGGCTCAATTTCTCTCTGAAGAGACCTGCACCTGTTTTTGCTGAGAGTTTCAGCAGAAACCCAAGTAACATCACCACCACTAATGGCAGATTTTCTGTCTCTAATAGTGACGCCCCAGGGATTCCTATTTTTCCTAGAGCAATACCTCTTCCCCAAGTTAACCCTTTTATTCCCTCACCTACCTATGTGTCTGCTCCCATCGTTCAACCAGCCAGTCTTTTTGGAGGACCTCCTCAGTTTCCATTTTGCCACCCTTCCTTTGTACCTGGACCTCGCTGTTTCCCCCCAAGGTAATGAAACCATTTCAATACCAGTAAGAACAAATGCTAAAAGGCAGAGAGTCTTTTGACTTGCAGAAAGCAGATGGAACATTCAGAAGGAAAGGAGTTCTTACCTTCCTGTAGCTCCTATGTGGTGGGACCTGATGGCCTCAGGCTGCTCATAATATATGCCCTGTTATTGAATCTCCATAATACTATTGCAGTAATTGGCACTCCCAAGACCACAAAAAACAGAAGTATCTCCTTTCCACTTTATGTATCTAAGTGCAGTTGATTTTGACAGAAAGGCATTAGCTAGGGATAGTGTATATATATTTTGAAAATGGTCAGATAGAATTAAAGTAGATGTGTGAGATGTCTCCTGGGCCCTATGGTTGCAGCTGCCATAACTGCTAATATTTCTGAAATCTTGATGAGTGCAATACAAGACATTCCTATTTTTGAGGTCCTTTAAAGAAACACAGGACACGTATTCCCAAAATTGCTTAAAATGAGCTTTGCTCAGGCCTTGGTCTCTGAAATTAGATGGTTTTGTGAGGCCTCTGAGAAAGAGGAGTGTTTTAAGTTCACTGTCCTCTAAACTCATTTCTTGTATACAAGGATCATGATTTCTGAGTTGCAAACATGTGTTTTACTATTCTGAGTATGTTGGTTAACTCACTGCAAGGTGATCAGATGCTAGTTTATTAATGATATCATTTTATTGATAAAAACAGTGGAGTTTATGTTTTTGTCAAAGAAACCTGATGTGTGTATGAGGCTTATGCAGAGATATGGAATCTGGACGATTCTTGTTATGGCCACAGTGCTTAAATTAGGCATGGTTTTAAAGTATGAATCAACAGGATAAGCTTACCAACACAGAACATCAGTGTCATTCTGCAGCCCAGGCAGTCTGCATTTCTGAAAGCCAACTTTGAATCTCTTTCATTGCAGCACATTCTCACTCAGGCCTCCATTCGGCTACGGGAATTTCTCCAGCTCAGTGCCTCAGTGCTTCGGCTTTTATGAACACAGGAACCAAAGACAGGAGGTGATATTTTCAACCCTGAGTGAAGACTATCCATTTAGGAGATACTCAGAAGAAAGTATACACGGGGACCAGCGCATTTGTGAGAGCCCTGAAGTGGTGCCCTGTCAGAGCAGCTGCAACAAGGAGCGGTCTCTGAGCCCCCTGCCACAGCTGGATGTTGAAGTGGTAGAGGAAGTTTTGCCATCCTCCCCATCTACTCCCTCCAGCACTTACATCATCAATGTAACTGATAGCGATGAGGAAGAAGATGTAAAGTTGTTTCAAGTATTGTAATTTTTAAAACAAATTATAGTCCAGAGAAATATTATAGAATGGGAAATAAATGTTTTCCTCAGCCCTACCTTTTCAGTCAGTGTGTTCAGTGGGAAACCCATGTGGCTTCAGCGAGTTGCACAGGTCATTTTGAAGAATCTGATGAGCTGTTTGGAATTTGAGAGCTTACATACAGACCTGGAGAGGGTAAATTGTAATTCATGTAACAGACTTCTGTGCAGCTAGGCTGGACATTCCTAGAATGATGAGCTGAAGTAATTTTTTCAGACAATTCAGGCTACTAATATTAATTTATATATGTGATTGTGTGTATTTACAATTATGAAAATTCAAAGAAATATGGGAAGAGCTGAAAGCCATGGATGGAGAAGTTCATCCACGCTGGGCTGCCAGGCGATGCTAAGGGATGATTCAGAGGAAGCTGGTTGTATGGGATCTGTGTCTGCAGGTTTATGGTGTTGAATCCAGCCCTCAGCTGAGCTCTCTTGAAAGCTCTTATGTCTTGTCTACAACAGAAGTGAAAATTATACAAACAATCCCCCCAAACCTGGCTTCCTCTGAATCATTCCTTATCCTGCTCTGGCAGCCCTGCAGTGGAGAAAGCATGATAGAAGTGGTTTTTAGTTCCCATTTCCAGATCATTTTCAGCCCACCTTTGAACTTTTCTCCTAAATGCAGATTCCTGAAGTGCCAAGTATCTGTGCTGTTACTTCTCCTCTTGCAGTGTCTGAAGTGGGTCATAGGCAGGGCCAGTCCTTTGGCCATTGTGTGCCCTCCTGCAAGTCTCTATGGCAGTGCAGAGGGTACTTGGGATATGAGAGGGACATATTCTACTCTCTTATATCATAATTATTTTCTGTTTTATATCACAATTATTTTCTTCTTTCTCTACTGTTTACCTTGATCTAAGCTAAAAATCACCTTGCGTGGTTCTCACTTGAGAAACAGATGCAGATTTTCTTTACAAAGCTTGTTTACCTCCTGTTGCTGTAAAAGTCTAAAGACACTCAGTAGTGCTTCCCAGTGCATCACTGCCTGTGACTATCCATTTGCAGAGACAACTTTCTTCCCCAAAGTTACTGGACAGTTTTATGGACTGGATGTTATTAAAAGCCCTTGTGCCATTTTACCTTAGGAGAAAAAACTACTTCAGTATAATCACTGTTCTATTGGTGAAGTTTACAAGCACATGTGCAGCATGTGCAAACACAGTTAAAAAGATGTGGTGTGTCTGCATATAGAATCTTCTACCATCAAGTTCACTTGTCTGTAGGAATGAAGCAAAAGTAGTAGCAGAAAGTAGCAGCAGTGACCCACCCTTTAAAGGAAGCACAGGGATTGCTTTGATATTCTTTCACTATCAGCACATTGGGACAAGCCCTTATCCAATACCTGATCATCTTACAGCACTTCTCCCTCTTTGGCAGGACAGCTGCTCTAGGGCCTTTCCAAGGATTCCTGCTGTCCTACATGGGTGGTGGAAAACCAAAGTTAAACAGAGTATTCTGGGTCAGCTGAAGCTGCTTTCAACTGCTCAGATTCAAGATAAAGAAGTTCACTGTTAAATCTCCAGTTCCCTTCACACATTCAGAGCCTCCCTTCTTTGATCATTTCAAATGATCTGAATGAGAAAAATGTTCTGAAAAATGGGATATTTCACATTCTGCTCAAGTCAGCCAAAGACATAGAATTTCTCTCATCAGTGTGAGTATCTGTCATGCAGAGGTTAGGCAGGACAGTCTTCTCCCTTCTCCTGCTAAGACTTTGATTCTGGGTAAAATTTCTTCCAGTGTCAGCAGGAGTCTTTTCAGAGCACTTCGTTCAACAACCTTTCCTATTTCTGAAGGAAGAGTTCCAATGAAATATTACTGAGCTCTTACTCTGATACATGTCCAAGTCATTCTCTGCATAAGTCTGTTTCTTGAACAGGCATTCTTCTCCCTAGGCCTATCTATTTCCTTGGTGGCTAACTTCTAATTTACTATGAACATAATGGGAGAATTGTCATCTTTTGCTCTCCAGCCAACAACAACAGTCTTAAATCATCTTGCAAACTGTGGAGCAAGTGCAGAACCCCCACTGCAAAAGCTTTGTCATCAGCTTTGCCCTGGGGAGGCTGAAACACCTCATTGTGGAGCCTAATGAAGGCCCTTGCTCTGGGTGCTGCTTGGAGGCTGCTGCTAATGGGTATGTCCATGCCTTGATCACAGGGGATGTAACAGATGAGGGAACAGAGCACAGACTCGACATTCCCAGCTGATACTTTTAATCAGGCAGTTTGGATCCTGGAGGAAATGAGTCTGGGCCTGTAAAATTCCTAGATAACCTGAAGTCTGACCTTGCTTAGTGATTCAGGCAAATGTCCCCCTGACTTCAGTTGGAGCTTTTTGAAGAGATGGGCACAGGCAGGATCTGACTCATCCTGTGCCAGATGCAGGTACCTTACAACATCTGAGCACTGTTAGGAAGGCTGAAACATCCTGACTCTTTCCATGCAATGTCTCAGTAATGTGATATATCATATATATATATATAGATTAACCTATATATAACAACTGCACAGCCTGTAGTTATATTTTTATAGAGGGAGTTTCTGGTGATTGTAAATTAAGATATCAATTCTCATATTACCAAGATCCAAAGATAAAAATATCACTATGTAACAAATGCAAATATTGCACATATTTTATTTTTATGGTACTTGAATGCTGAAAAAATCACAAGCAGATAGTTATTGGCCTAAGTACTTTAACAACTTTAAGCCTCCCTTTATTCCATTTTATGCTTTTTTTTGAGCTGATCTTCTTTTAGAGAAATATATGGAGCAGTCCTCGTGAAGATTTGTGGTACTGAGAAGATTTGTGACAATCTTTCAGTGCAAACATACATGTTCCTCATCAAAGTGGTTTTTTTTTCCTTTGGATAGATGGAAATTTTATGCAAGGATGAAAGCAGAATAGCTAAAATTGTGTCTAAATTTGGCTTGCATTTTTACTTATTTATAATAAAGACATCCACAATAGTGCCATTGTTTTCATCTATATTATAGTCAGCTATAAATAAGTGGGGGAATTCACAGAAAATAATCAAGGTTTCTCTTCAAGATATTCCATATAATTAGAAAAGAGCTGAAATTTGGTCCCTGGATTTTTGCTCTGGGAAAGAACATGATTTAGTTGTATCATAAAAATTTGTGACCTCTCTGTGGAGCAGATAAAATGTTATTTGTAGCCCACTCACCCTGATTATTCCCTCTAAGTGTCCCCACGATGCCCTGGCTTTCCTCTGCCAGGGTGATATCAGGAATAAACTGACCTTCACAAGGTCACAGGGGTTCAGCATGTGAAGTGCTGGGGGAGAAAGGGGACATATATGAGAGTCATAAGACAAAAGAGTATCTGAAAATGGAAACAGTCATGTGTCCTTTGGGCAACTATGGCAGGAGCCAGAAAAGACCTTCAGTAAAAGAGAGATCAGTGTTTTCAACAGCATAAATAATCCTCTGGACAAGAGAGAAAATCATTACTATTATCTAGCAACCCTTTATTCTAAAGGGAGTATTAATTTCCTATCAGGCTGATTTACCAATACCTTCTGAAACACAGCCAGGTGCAAATACTCTCAATTTCTTGTTTCCCTGGTGATTCACTTACATAGACACTTAAATATAGAGATGAATGGGAAGAGTCGAGTGGATAACACAGATCAATGGCTGTCTGAAGAGCATGGCTAAGAGGTAATGCCTCTTCCTGCCACTCGGAGCTGACTCCTTAAAAATTCAACCCGAGCAGCCTTGAGTGAGGCTGCAGTTGAGCTGGACAGGAGTCACAGCAGAAATACACTGACACAGGGAAGGCAGTTGCTTTTTGTGGGCTCAGCATGTGCAAGGAGCATCTACAGCACTGTGGAGACTCGGTGTTTGCAGCTGGTAACTTCAGCATGACCCCCCTAACTTGGACTCTCCTCTCCTGGTGTGACCCTGACCCCACAGGTAATTCAGCAGTGAGACGCAGCACCTCACACCTCCAGGTTCTCAGCTCCCTGAGAGGCAAAGGACCAGCAAAGAAATGGTATGTGGACTTCAACCCATGACTCAGCCCTGCAGGATGCACGAGAAGACAGGGATGCTCCTTTGGGAGTCTCATGGGAGTGAGTGGATATTCCTGAAGGGTAGCACAGGGAATATGAGCTATGGACGTTCCCAAGCTCTTCCTCAAACCTGGTCCTTCCATCTACCACAAGGGGAGAGAGACACTGAACATGTTTTTGGTTCTGCCCTTTTATACAGGCAGATAAAAATCTAGCCTTTATCCCTTCAGCTGTCCAGGGGTAATGCATTTTCCAGGAGTGGAGGGATTTAGGATGTCTCTGGAACCATGGGATCAGCTATGAATGGTTTTATAAGATTACACATAAATATAGCACATAAATAAATAAACAACTGAAGCCATAAGCACAGCTCTTACGGGAGCCTCTTGAGCTGCTTCCCTCCCCGAGGTCTCTCCTCTTTCCTAGCTGCAGCAGGGAGGTGCTCAGGCTTCCCCTTGTCCCGAGGTCCCGGGAGGGGGACACAGCCCAGCCCCACGGCCCCGCGGCGCAGGGCAGAGCCGCTACAGCGCCCGGAGAGCATCCCCGCGGTGCTGCCCAAGGGATGGGCTGGAAGAAGAAGAGAAGGCGGGGGGCTGCAGGGCGGATTCGGGCCGGTGGGAGGAGAAAAGCGGCGGGCGGGTTTATAGGGCGGGCGGCGGCGGCGCCGGTCCGTACCCGGAGCCATGCGGGGCCGGGGGCTGCTCTGCGGCATCGCCCTCTCGCTGCTGCTGCAGCCACCGCGCCGTGAGTGCGGGGGGACCCCCGCCCTGCGCCGGTGCCTCGGGCTGCGGGAGCCCCCGGGGAGGGAGGGTGGGAGGATGGATGGGTGGGTGGGCGGGTTGGGGGATCCTCCTGGTTTTCCTACGACCAGCGCAGAGCTCCTCTCCTCTCCCGCCCTGGCTCCGTGCTGTCCAAGCCCGGGGTGCGGAGGGGCCGGGGGTGCTGAGCGGCTCCTCTTGTCTCCGCAGCCGCAGCGCAGCTGCAGCCAGAGGTGGTGGTGCCGCACTGGGCAGCCCTGGGCGGCCCCGGCAGCCACAAGGTAGGTCATTTCTGTTTCGTTTTCAAGCCTCCTCACCGTTACCGGGCGCAGGGAAGATGTCGCGGTTAGAGCAGCACCTGTTGATGCGCATTTTGGGTTTGTTAACCTGTGACGAACCGCAGGGACGAGCCAGGAGCTGCCGCGGCTCCTCCGGATCCCGGGAAAGGCTGAATGAGCTGGCTGGCATATCCGGGCGTTGCTTTCACCCTGCCCTCTGCCATGCTTTAAAACCTCGATCTATATCTACCTGATCTGTGAAACGGGAGTGGGGCCATACAATCAGTGGCATTTAGGGAACAGCTGAAGAGAGGCATCTGCTTTAGGGGGAGATAAGCCCAGAACGCCATCTGTGTCCTGGGCTGCATCAAAAGCAGTGGGACCAGCAGGTCGAGGGAGGGGATTCTGACACTCTGCTTAGGTGAGACCCCACTTGCAGTGCTGTGTCCAGCTCTGGGGTCCCCAGCACAGATGGACCTGTCGGAATGAGGCCAGGGGAGGGCTGTGAAGATGCTCCAAGAGCTGGAGCACCTCTCCTATGAAGACAGGCTGAGAGAGTTGGGGTTGTTCAGCTGGAGAAGACTCTGAGAACACCTTGTAGCACCTTCCAGTACCTAAAAGATCCATAAGAGAGCCAGAGATGGATTTCTTACAAGGGCATGGAGTGACAGGATAAGGGGGAATGGCTTTAAGCTGAGATGTCAGGTTTAGATTAGATATTAGGAAGGAATTTTTGACTGTGGGGGTGGTGAGGTACTGAAACAGGTTGCCCAGAGAAGCTGTGGGTGTCCCATCCCTGGAAGTGTTCAAGGCCAGGTTGGATGGAGCTCTGAGCAACCTGGTCTAGTGAAAGATGTCCCTGCCCATGGCAGGGGGAGTTGGAACTAGACGCTCTTTAAGGCCCCTTCCAACCCAACTGTGCTATGGTTCCATGAATCCCAGCTGTGAGGGTGCTTCACTAAAATAAAAAAAGCCAACCAGTAGCTCAGGTGGGTTTAACTGTGTCTCAGACACAGTATATATTGATACAGATCACAGCCCTGCTCTGTTACATGGGTGGATGAAGTGGGGTGTCAATAGTCTCTGGCCATTCTGAGAATTGCTGAGGTGCCAGACTTAACACAAACACAACTTCTCAGCCTTTGTGTTGTCACAATCAGAAGCAATTACAGTTGCGTAATGAAATGAAAGAGGAAAATCCAGAGGGTGTTATTTACGTTGTGAACCAAAAAAAGGGGAAGCTTTCTGGGGAGATACCATGATTTTTCTTGAGTATTTATTATTAATTTATTATTATTATTGCGCTGTTATTTGGGGGTTCTACAACTTATTAGTGTGTCATATTACACCAAAAAAAAAAAGCTACAATGACTCTCTCATGATCTTAATTCTCTTTAAAGTGCCTTTGCAGTGCTGCCTGCAAGTTTTGGTTCTGTTATTGATAGTGATGCAAATACATCTGGACAGCGTTTCCCCTTATATAAATTTGCTGGGTCTCGGGGGTCGTACTTGGTTTGTTTCAGGCAAATTCCTGTTGGCTCTGAAATGAGTGTTAGCAAAGCTTATATGCAGCTGGGTTATTTCAGTTACACAGCAATTGATGGACTCCGGAGCAGTGGGATTACTGAAGGAGAAGGGAGGGTGATATTTGTGATAATGATGTTTGCACAACCTTTGTGAAGAGACTTTTACAGTGATGGTGACCCTCAGACCCCCCAGTGCTTACATTTAGTTACTGAAACACAGAATTACCCTGAGATGTACTGAGTACCTGTGGTTGTAAATGAAACTCACCCCCTTAGAATTAGCCCTTGTTGTATATCCTTAATGTATTAACTTGTTTTGCATCATCTATGTGGGCCTGATGCAAAGTCCTGGAAACTGAAGGAAGGATGAACAAAACCCAGAATATGAGCAGGAAGCTGATGAAAGAAGTTGGATTTGATGAAGTGACAAGTGAGCATATCTCTGGGCTGACAGATCTATCATCAGAGAGTCCCATTCAGTCAGTCTTGCTTTATTTCACTTTCAGTTGTTCTGTTCCGCAAAATCTTCTCCAGCATTGATTTAGAAAGTACTATGGGTTAGTTTTCTCACCAGCTCTCATAATTTCTTTTTTTTCTTCTAGCTGAATAGAGAAGTGTGTTCTTATCAAATGAGTTATTTCTCTTCTGGGAAATTTGTTCATCCGTTTCCTTTATGAGAAAGCACTCAGACTCAGAAATCCCGAGCTGAGCTTAGGTGTAGTGGTCTTGCTTTGAGGGAGGTAAAACTGGAGACCTCAGAGGCCCTTCTAGTTGGTCCTCTAGAAAGCATATTCTATGTTTTCAGTGTTTTGAATGATTCTTTTTTAAATGGTTGGTTATAGTGTATGCATTTGCCATTCCACTAGGATATTAGGGTCTGTTCTGTTCACACCAGCAGGCCTTAGGGAGCCGGCTGTCCTGTCCCCTCCTTCAGAGCTGCAGACAGATTGCAAGCCAGGGCTGTAGCATGTGTCTGAACACACTAGAAAGTTATTGTCATGGTTTCCAGTCCCTTGGCAGCCTGGGACTTAAACAACAGCAGCTGTGGAATACTGTCTTTACAATGGCTAGAGCCTAAAGGCATCCAAGGGACCCTGTTGCATGTCTTTTACTGTCTTCTTCTGTGAGTAAAGGAACTATGTGAAAATCTCTGGAAGAGATGTGAATCCCCCTGTCCTGAAAAAGGCTCCTGAAAATGTCTTTCTGCTGTGGCAACAAAGGAAGCTTTGGTTAACTAGCTCATTCTGGGGCACAGTGTACAGGAGAAGGGGGTACAGCACGCTCCTTCCACCCAGTGCTCCTTCCAAGTGCTCCAGCACCGGCACTTGTTGCCTCGTCTGAGCCCATTATTCCTCTCGAGACACCAGGATCACTAGCCCAGGTACAGCATCCCAGCAGGGTGCCTGTACTGCTTCCTGGCTCTGCATGGCTGTGCCGTGGGATGCAGCAGCGTGCCTGGAGCTGGGAGCCAACACAGCCCATCCCTTCCCTTCCCCATCACTTCAGGTCTGAAGTAGGAGGAAGGCAAGGAGTGGTTAAGGTCAGCTGCAATTTCCAGGGGAACAATTTGTGTTTGTGGATGTGTTTGTAGTTATGGTGTATGAGTAACAGGCACCCTTTCTCTTACACACAGCATCCACTCAGAGCTGAAGTTATGGTAAAGGCAGAAGGCCAGGAGCTCGTCTTGGAACTGGAGAAAAATAGGTAAGTGTGCTTGAGCCTTGCATTGTGATCTCACTAAAATAGTGAATAAGGATTACAGTGAAATCAACAGGAAAACCTCCACTGACTTCAACAGGGTTTTGATAAAGACAGGATGAGGAAGTCCTTCTCTGGATTTCAAGGTTATTCCAAGTCTAAGTCCCCTCAGATGTTAATCAGCCAAGCAGCATGGAGTGTAACAGAGCTTTGTCAGCAAAAAGCAGATGGTGACCTGACCCTCAGTGTGTAAACTTATTTTTGCATCATAATTCTTACTACATTAACTGGAAAATGTTGCTGATATGAAGCTCCCTATTTACCAAATGGCTCGGTGCTTTAGAGTCAGTGTGACTCTAATGAAGATTTTATTTGCTGTGATCCAAAGAGGTCCTGCTCTGCTTCCTAGGAGAAATGGTCTGACAGTTTCAATTCCATTAGTGCCCTTCATGCTAAAGTAGACTGAAAAATTGCTTTTGCATTAAGGGAAATGCAGCCTCCTCTCAGGCATGAGACAGCAATGCTGTGTGGTATCATAGGGCGTGATGCATATTTAATTCAGCTGAAGCTGCAGGAGATTAAGGTAGGTAGAAGGATTCTGGTCTAGAGGCTGCCCCAGAACCCCTCTCTGCCCTGTGAGTATATTAGTTTTCAGTGGAGGAAGAGCAGCTGGAAATTCAGCTCAAGAAACTTGTTTGTAAAAGTTCTGTCTTGTACTAGTTCTGATGGCAGTGCATAAACCTAAATGATATTCAGAGTATTTTGGAGGAAAAACAGGTTTTTCTTAGCCCTATCTGCAGTAAAGCCTGAAATCTATGGCTGATGGAAGAAAAGTACATCCTACAAGATGTTTCCTGTAATAAGGCACATAAGTTACTGAGAGTTTCAGTGCTGCAAAAGCAGGGTGCTTTTGACAGGCAGTCATGCACCTGTGTAGAACTAAACAGAAACAGCTATCAATTCTGTGTGTTTTGGCATCTCTCAGCTGGGAAAATAGAGACCAGGCACCACGAGCACTGCTAACTCCTTAGCACTTGCTAACTCCTTGTTCTCCTGTCTAATGCAGGAGAAATAGCTGTTGCTGACGACAGTGGTACCAAGCCAGGCTCTGAACTGAACCTGGAAGCAGCGTAACTGCTGATGCTGCTGGGGGTCTCCTTCCAGGACTGTCAGGTCTTGCTTATTCTGCAGTTGTTATGCAAAGGTGAATATTTCTGGCACAGTGGAAGCTGGCAAGAGAAAGGATCCTTGCTGAGTTAATCCATTTGTGCTCCAAGCATGATGACGTAGCCTCCAGGTGCCTCGCGGGAGCGCTGCCATGCTATTTCCAGCACAGAAAAGCTCATTGCTGGTGTTAGTAAACAGAATTATAATAATAGAAGGTTTCTATTGTATTTATTTCCTGAAATGCATTTTCATTCATTGAGATGTATACACACAGGGTTAAGCCTGTGCACACGCTTCCACTGCAGGATGGATTGCCTTGCTAGGGCTGGTGAAATGCAGCAAGTGGTTTGGAGTTTTCTGTTTTTATTTTCTGTGGCAAATGCCGGTGATTCATAGATAGCAGTGCTTCATGAGGGAGTCTTGCCAGGCCCAAAGTCCTTGCTCAAGAAAGATGATGATGTAGTGCCAAAATGCAAGTCTGAGCTTGATTGGTGGAGAGGCTCCACTTTTCAGAGGCTCGTGAAGGTGCAGAAGTAATTTAGAGACACTCAGATTGAAAGTGGAATGATGAAGTTGTCCCTGGGAGCCCTGTGGATGCTATTCATCAGCATCCATAGAGCACTTCTAAATGAAGACAAACTGCTTTTCCTTGTTGAAGTGTGGGGCAAGGCAGAGCCCAGCCTGGCTCCTCAGGTTCCCAGCCTGGGGTTGCTCCACAGCCCCCAGAAGCTCATTATTGTGCTGGCTGATCTTACAGGGAAACCTGAGATTTTAGCTGAGCTTTGGGGTACTGAGTAGTTGCAGCATCCAGGACTTCTGTGAAGAGTTTGTTGAGTGCCCAGACAGTGGGAGAGAAAGTGAAATCTCCCGAGTGGGAAGTGTCCCTTCAAAGTTGTCTAAAGTCTGTCTGCTCCTGGTTTTGAGTTCACATGGAAGTGGGCGTAAGAGAACTGCAACTTCAAGGAAGGTACTTGGGGCTTTTGAAATTAAAATAAGACCCAGAGTTCTGTGTCATTTAACTGCTCAAGTTGAGAGGAGTTTCTGGAAACCAGCTTTGCTACCAAGGTTGGTGCTGTGCTCCAGCTCTGTTCCTGGGCTCGTGGCAGGGGTGTGAACACACCTGCCTGACTCTTGTTTTGTTCTTGTATCCACATCCCAGACTCCCATCACTCAAATAATAAAATGATGGGCATAATTTGGGTTTGGTTGGGTTATGGTTCCCAAAGCTAGAAAGGAGATTTGCCAAGCTACTAAAACTGCTCAAAGTGATATTTTTGGGGTATTAGGCAGCCTTGTTACACATTCACCAGTCTCCTTATCGAGAGACAGAGCTGATGAGATTGCTTTGAAAACTGGGGGAAGTGGCATAATCTGTACAGCTTTGGTAGGGATGCAGTAGCTTTGGAAGAAAGGTGCTGGTTTCAATATGTGGAAGCAACGTTCACACCAAGCCTGTGATTTCATATTCCATATCAAAAGAACATTGTGTTCATCCACAGAAGTGAAACACAGGAATTATTGCATATCTTCCCTCAGAGCTGTGCAGAACCTTGTGTTTTGTAATAAGCTCAGCACAGATCTGCATTTGGGCTTCATATATTTACAAATACAGTTATTGCATTACCATAATATTGCATTATTTCCTGCTTGGGATTTTGATAAGAAAACAGAACCACACTTTAGTTCCAAGCAGAGTTCATGACACTAGTTAATATTTCTGAATAACGACAAAACTATATCCTCCAAATGACTCGGGCTTGTTTTAAATGACTCAAAACCATGTCCTGCAGCTGCGGGATTGGAAAGCTCAAAGCTGCACAAACAACAAATATATGGAGAGATGCCTATAAAGCAGATTTAAATTTGGCTGGGGCTTAGGAGCGGAAGAATCTGAGTTGCAAACCTTGGATGAAAAGTGACTTTTTGTAAAAGGCATTTGCATTTGTTAATAAAAAGCAGCTTTGAGCCAAACAGGGAGGGGATGCTGAGAGGCTCTCAATGTGTGTGGCAGCAGTGCCTGGTGTGAGCCTTTTCTTAGTGGAGAGCTCATATTTGCACAGCAGAAACCTGCGTGGAATTTGTCTTCTAACCTGAGTTCAAGAAAAGTATGAATAAGACTTTCCTCCCTATTCTCTTCCACTTTGTGTCTCTCATGGGAAGAATAGACTTGGGAAAAGCCCTCTCAGCTGCCAAGGGTAGTGGAGGCTTCTCCAGGGGATGTCCCTGCCTGCAAGTGAATCCTGTGAGCAGCCTGGATTTTTAGCTGCCTATTTTGAATGCTGCCTGCCCACAACAGCCGTGATGGTGAGGGGCACTTGGTGGCAGAGCCCCAGAGGAGATGTGCAGCAATTGGCTGAGGACACTGCAAAGAATGTCCAAAGCTCATCTGGTCTGACCTTGGGAGCCATCCAGATAGTTTTTTTTTTCCTAGGCAACTGGCTCTGATAGGAAGTGGTATCATTCCCAATCTCTTCTAGCCCCACCTGGGTAGGGGATGAGCACTCCCACCCCACTTGATGCTCTCAGGGGTGCAGTAAGAGAACTGTGTCACTTGTATTTCACTGTTTCCTGCTTTTGCACATTTCCCAGGACCTCTCCTACCAACTGAGTGAGGAAGAGGTGAAGTTGCTGCCCATTTCCGAGCAGGAAGGATACATGAGATTATTCCACTGATGGGCTACACATCATCAGTGTCTAATGGTCTTCCTTCATGGGGAGGGGGTAAGGGTTGTGTAAAAGAGGGAAATTGAGTTTATCCTGCTCTACTGTCTCTTGGAGTCATTAGGAAAACAGGGGTGGGACCTGGAAAGCCATAGCTACTTTTCAGCCTCCTGATTCCCTTGGATTATCCTGATTCCTCTGTATGGGGCAGAGAGGAAGAGGCAAGGAAATGGAGCCTTTTAAATCTTTTGTGCACTGACTCATTATCAGCCAGTTCTCCATTTATTTTATTTCCTTTTTCCTCTCTGGACAACTTTTATGGTTCCTGTTGGTAAGCTGAGGGGCTATGTGACAAATCTTGCTTGGGTCCTTTAACATGATTTACACAGTGAATGTCACAGATGATGCAGATGGCATAAGGGGATGGAGACTCTTTAGACTGTGAGGTTTTTCCAGAACCTACAAATGATTTGTTTAGTTCCATCTCAATAGCTGGAAAGCTACTTTTTCCTTCCAAACTGCTGTGTTTGCACAATAAGCATGTTCTTAGCAAAAGCTCTTGAGGAAGGGAGCTTAAGGGCTCCAGGATTCATCTGGATGGAACTCACCAAGAAAAAAATTTTGGATTTCATTGGTTTTATGAAGTGCCAGGTTTTGACTAGAATATTCCAGAGACTTGAAATCTCCCATTTCCCACTAGTGATGGATATGGAAAGCAGACCTGCCTGGTCATGTTGTCATGGGTCATGTGTTGGTCATGTTCAAATTGGGGTCACTTCAGTTTTTTGATAATAAATTCTGACCTTAGGGAACACTTAAGTGGCTGGGAGGTTAGAGTTCAAATTCCCCTTCTTACCCTACTTGGATTCTGCTGAGAGACAATGGAGTGGGACCACAAATTGTAGATGGAAATATGATGTCTAAAGTTTCTTGGGAGAATCAATTCCCTCCACCCCCAGATGCTGGCAGCCTGGCTGGACAGATTTATTGTGATTTGAGGAAAGGGACAGGGCAAGAGATGTAAGAGACTGAAGGCTTCACTTTTCTTGGTCCCATGACTGAAAAATTAATGTTGATGTTTCTCACAAGAGCTTCATGGACCATTTGGTTTTTGGTTTTGGGGAGTAAATAAAAAACATGTCCATCTCCTAGATACTACTTGGTGTTTTTAAATTGGCAGAGGTCCATGCAGACTAGCCTCTCTGTAAAAATGAACCCAAAAAAGATTGCCAATGGGACCAAATTATAAAAAATCCTTCTTGCTCCAAATAGCAAGAGCACCAGAATGCTGCCAGGGCCCTCTGGGTGCCTGTGGGTGATTTCTGGCTGGTGGAACTGAGCACATTCATGGTGGTCCACTGGGAGGGAGGGCTCTGAGCCCCTCAGGCTTGTGCTAACAAGTGATGTTTCCCAGGCAATAGAAAACTGCTCTCATTTATCGGGAAAATAGGGGTGAGGTTCTCCAGAGCAGCTGGGAAAAGTGCACTCCCTCAACTGAACATGGTCATGCAAGAAGGGCCTCAGTTTTACTTCTGCTGGTTTTTAGGAGCATTTGGGTGTGCCATGCAGCCCCTCTCCCCCCAGCTGCTTCTCTGCTCCTCAGCAGTGGCCAGATGAGCTGGAGGCCTGTTCTTGCACCATCCCCAGGGGTGCCACAGGGGCAGCTGCCTGCCAAGAAAGCCCTGCACCCTCAGCCTGTCTCTCCTGTGCAAAACCATCAGTTCATGAGTGAAGTATGTGACCTCCCTCAGCACAGAGCCAGGCTGCCATGTCCTGTCAGCTCTGCACGCAGGGCCCTTCCAGGGAGCAGCACAGCGGCACAGGGAGGAGGGCTTTGTGTCAGACAATGATATCATTGACAGGCTGGAGCGGGACCAAGATCCCTCCACGTCGGTCATCAGCAGAAACAGTCCCAAGCCATCTGTACATTATGGCACTGAGCCACTCTTCCTTCGTTTGGCTTCCGTGCTTGTGTTTAGCCCGGCTCCCAAGGCTTTCCGGGGAACAAACCCTGCCAAGAGCAGGCTATTCCACCCTGAACTTGGATGCTGAGCTGGACTTTGGGGACTGACTGATCCTGACAAAAGCTGGTCCCTGCTGGAAAGGTGTGAGGGCTTGTCTAGAACATCCTGAGGGTCCCTGTGTAGTTTACCCTGGCCTCAAATAGGCTGCAGCTGCTATCGAGGTTTAGCAAAGGAGAGTACTCCCATCCCAAACCAGGTTTTCCTCTGACTTCATCAATTCTTCATCCTGATAACTCCTCTAATGAGGGACTCTGTGCTGTCTTTTAGGAAGATAATGCGTGTTAAGTGATCTGCCAGCTGCCTGACTGGATCTCAGAAGGCTTTAGGTGATGTTATTTTGCATCCAAACTCTTGCAGCTTCAGTGTGAGTTGCTGGAGAAGTGGTCACTGAGACATGTAATGTAACTGAGAAGAAAGAATCAAATTGTGCTGTTTTTTCCAGACTTTCCTTCTCCATCAAGGAGGTGAGCTCTGTGCTCTTCTGGAAATGGTCAAGCAGTTCCATCAGTGCTTTGCAGGGCTGAGCTCCCCTGAAATCAGCTGTTCAGCCTGGCAGTGATGTTGTCCTGAAATGATGGCAGATGAGGTTTTGGGGTATGCATGTCTCTCTCCTGTTTATCCAACAACTGGTATACATGGAGAAGAGGGTCAAGACTGGCTGGTAACTCTGGTGCACTCTGAGGTGGCAAGAAGGCTTGTTTGCTGTTTATTTACAGTTTGGTGAAAGCTTGGTGCTAGCTGAGGAAGTGAGTTGGGCTGGGAATGAACTTTAGTTCATAGTGAGATAGGACCCCAAGGGTGTTGCAAGATGTCCTGTTGTTTTCCTCTTTCCTCACTGCCCTCCTCACCACACACTGTGCAATCCACTGTGACAGCCCTTCTTAGTACTGCAAGAGCCCCAGGGCTCCCCTGCATTAAGGTCTGGGAACTGTCTTCAAAACATGACTGCTTCAAGCTCAGAATAAGAAACTGGACTTTTCATAGGGAGCCTGTGGTGTGGGGTAGGATTCAACTGGTGGAGAGAGCCTTGAAAGTTGTAACATGGAGATGACACAGACTTTCACTTCAGCAGCTGTGTAAGTGTCCCCAAAAATTAAGACAGAGCTCTCAGCACCTTAATCTACTCCAGGAGGGACCAGAGCCTGAGTCTGCAGATAGGAAAAGATGTGCACACACCTTGTGTTGTGTGGCATCATCCTGTGCCCTGAAATCTGGTGTGCTGGGCTGTGGTGCTCAGCACCGGGGCTGGGCAGCAGTGCCCTGGGGCTGGACGGGAGTCACAGCACTGAGGAATCTTATGGCTGGTGCTGGAGGAGAGATAAAATAGCTATTCATAGCAAATGCTTTCCAAGAATAAAGGAGCAGGAAGAAAACATAAGCGTGCTTGTTGGAGAGTGAGACAAGCAGGCTGTGCAGAGCCTCAGCTACTGTAAACCATGGGCTGGTGTCTGGCTGTAAGAGCACACATCCACACTGGTTTACTGTCTGCTCTCCTGACACAGACCAGATACCTGATATTTCTCAAAACAATTTCCTTGTTAATGCAATCTGTTGATTAAATATTTGTTTATTGCACCCTCATGCTGCAGTCAGGGAGATCAAGGGAGTTGTGTTCTGTGGGATGGTGCTGTGGTGCTTATCCTTCAGTTTACAGACCTGGGATAGCTGAACGCAGCAGACTCGCCTTCTGATCTCTGACAGCACCTAGTGATGAGAATTAACACATCAGAAAGAGGCAGAATTAGCTTTTCTGGGCTATGCTGCACTTTAAAAGTGGAGATTAAAGCTGTTGTATTGCTGACATCAAATGCTATCAAACACAGCAGTGGCACAGGGTTTTGCCTATCAGTAAGCCATCAGTACTTATTCAGGTGTGGATGCCAGATGGGCAAAGCACTTTCAAACACTTTGATAAAAGGTTCAGTTTCCTGTCGTTCTGACCTAATTTAATTAGATGTCACAAACACCCAATCCCTTATTTAAACAGAGAGGCTTTCAAGGTAGATTAGACCTGACTGCCACATACCAAAAGCCAGGGCAGATGGAAAAATCTCTGGGTTTGCTTCTGATTCTTCATCCAACCTAAAGAAGTCAGGCAAAGAAAAGAAGAAAACTTTTTTTTTTCTTGCTTTCTTGTAGTTCACAGTTCTAAAATCTAGTGCATGGAATGCATTAAACAGGGATGTGGAAGGACTGAGCTGCAGCTGCATCTGGTAATGCATTGCCCAGGGTGCTTGTGGTATCCTCGTGGATGGCAAATGTGGCACTCTGGTGGCCTGACAGCACCATGGGGTTCTGCAGAAGTGTGTTTCATCGATGGGGCATGTTCTGTGATCCTTCTCCAAACTTTTGGAAGTCAAGCTATTGTTTTAAAAAACTGCTTTAAACCTACATTTATGACTGCTGAGATGGACACAGGATATGACCTTCTTGGTTTGGCCCAGATTTTGACTTGCTGTACTTTTTTACATCACTGTTTAGCAAATGCAGATGTTTAAAAAGAAGGAGAAGGCTGTTTCCTCTGGAGCAAAATCAAAATGCTTTCTATTCAGTGCACAGGAGCTCCTTTTATAGACTTTTAGCCTGATACTGGGCTGAAGACAGGGAGAATATTGTGTACATGAGGATGACATGAACAAATTCAAATTCAGGAATCAGCACTTTCGTGGAACAAAGATGTGAATTGGCTTCTGGGCAGAAGTTGAAATGCAGATGCAGATTGGTTTATGATTGTACTCAGATTTGGGCACTGGAGACAGTCTGGATTTGAGCTGAGAACTCACACCAGTGCCCAAATGTGTCCTGAACTGGCCTGTGGTGAGCTTGCTAGGCTGGACTTGGTGCTTTGAATCTATACCCCAGTATATCTGGGGTATAACTTGGCAATAGAGAGGAAATTGCACAGAGACTTGTACCCATTAGGGGTCAATGTTGATGTTGGGTTTCTGTTTTTTTTTTAAAAGTTGCCATGTAAAAATTGAGTTGCTCACTTGCAGCTGTTGGAATTGGATCTTGGTGCCTAACTGAACTCAGGGACAGGCTCTCTGTTATTGTTTTAATTTAATAAATGGCTTGAAAGAGCACTTAGATGGCTTGCTGCACCCTTTCAGAAGCGGATGTGCTCCCTGAGAAGTGCTCAGCTCCTGCCAGGACACATAGATGGATGTGGCAAGGTCAGCTGTGCTTCCACCTCCTGACCCTGTGCCATCCCAGCGTGCTCTGCACGGAGCAGCACAGCCTGTGGCACGGTCCTGCAGTGGCTTTGGAGCCACCAAGAGCTGCCACTGCTCCCTGGGGACAGCATGTTAACAAGGGCCTGGCAGGCAAAACGTGCTGATCTCCCAGAGCAGAGTGCAGAGATACAGCACAGCCAGTGTCCTGTGAATACCTGCCTGCCCTCACAGGCTGCTGCAGTTGGTTTCATACTATAGGCAGAAAACAGTGACTGCCCTGAGTCCGCAACAGTGGTTCACAGCAACAGGAATATTTACGCTGACTGCAGGAAGAGCTGGATCTAGCTGATTTTCTAGCACCCCTACAAAGCATAAATCCATGCCTAAAGAAAGGTCTAACTGGCTTTTTTTTTTCTTTTCCACTGTGTCTGCAGAAACCTCTTTGCACCAGGCTACACCGAGACCCATTACAACCAAACTGGCCAAGCCCAGACCACCCCCCTGACCCACACGGTGAGTGCAGAGCATGTTCCCTCCCACAGCTGCAGGGGAGACCAGGCAGGGGGCTCAGAGACAAGGGGGAGGCTCTTCCTCCAGAGCCTTTCTTTGAGTGCACAGGTCCCCACAGCTTTAAAATGAAGGGGAGGGCAGTCCGGCTTTCTGACCTGGGAGGTTCCTGTGAGAAAGCTGCTCCATCCCCCAAAAATGGTAAAAACATCTTGCTGTTTTGCTGAGCTCTGCTATGAGAGCCAAGGTCAGCCGCCAGTGTTGCTCCCCTCTCTCTGGGTGCTGGGGAATCATTTTTTCCTCACACTGCTCATCCTCTTGCTTTTAGTTTTGCCACAGGGCACACCATGCTGGGGACCTTCCCAGCCTTTGGAAAAACAGCCCCTGTGAGCTGGCTGCTGTTCAGTAAAAGTCCCATAAATTTCCCATCTCACGCAGGCCTTGGCTGGCTCTCTGCTGCAGCAGCACAAAGATGTGCATTGGTCGCGAAGCAAAAATAAGAGATAAAATCCCCATGAGATCATCTTTCCTAACGCTGCCCTGGGGTGAGGGGAAGGGATATGATGAATATGTTGGTGTTTCTGCCCCAAAGCCTCCTTGTCCCTGCCAGAGGCTGTCTTTGTCTCGCCAGGAGCCCCAAGACAGGGACTTACTGCCCCACTGCCCGTGGTGTCACCCTCTCTAGGGCTGAAGTCACGTCCTTTGGGGCCTGACCCAGGGCCAGCAGCCATCGATAGGCAGCTCCTGTTACAGGCAGAAAGCTTTGGGTCGGCCTTAGTGCTGCAGCCATCTGAGTTGCTCCCTTGGGGATTCAAAGCTCTCAGTTTTTACTGGCAACAAGGAGCTGTTTGATGCTCTGGCACAGGCCAAGCATGGCAGCTGAAAGGCCAAATTTCGATGCAGAGTCACAGAGAATTAGTGACGACAGTCAGCTGCCAAATGCAACGGAAAGAGAACAATTACTGGAGTATCAGTGGCGCCTGCACGGGACTCAGCGATGCCTAAATATAGCTCGTGTCCATCCCCAAAGCTCCATTGCCAACCCTGCCTCCATCTGCCTTCCAGGACCACTGCTTCTACCACGGGGTCGTGCGGGGCCGGGAGCACTCCAGCGTCACGCTCAGCACGTGCCGAGGGCTGCGGTGAGTGCCTGGGAATGCCTCTGCCCTGCTCCTTGCTGTGCTGCCACCCGAGCTCTGCTCCTCAGCAGCCTGGCTGCCCTGTTTCTCTCTGTGTGGATAAAACTGTTCTTAAAGGCCACCCAGCCAACAGACCTGGGCATTAAAAGGCGCATGTTGGGGACAATGCAGAGATTGGGGTGTCATTAGTAACCATGGCCTCCTAACCAGGTCCTGGCTCCTTCCCCCTGTGTGCTGGCAACGTGGGCTGCTGCAATCACTGAGTTCAACTCAAGAGTCCACTGGAGCTCCTGTTAGTTACTCAGGGCTGCATCTGTTAGAGGCAGGGACAGGACTCACCATGTCCCAGCCCAGTACTCTACAGTAATGCAGAAACCAGCTCCTTCTTCCAGTCTCTCACAGCTGGCAAGTTTCTGTTTGTGTTTTGGGGTAAAGTCTTCCCAAGTCTGAATTTCCTCCTGGGTTGTCAGCCCGGCTCTCTGCTTTCTCCCTGGGTGGTGCCAGCACTGTGTGTGTGTTGTGCATGTGAAACCTTTGCTTTGGTAGTGATGGAGTCTGTGGCAGGAAAAGAGGGTTTTTTATTCTCAGCCAGGAGTAAATGAAGTGGTTCCTTGCGACCAAGGAGCTGCATTCATTTACACCAGCTCAGAGTTTGTTTCCAAAACATCACACAGGTTTTATTGACATTAGTGGTCATCTGCTCTGGAGTGCTGATTGGAAGCTGTGCTGATGGGACTGGCTCCAGCCAGGAAACAGCCTGGGCCAAAGCAAACCTGAGACATCTTCAGTGAATGTAGCACAGGCCAAAGAGTCCAGTGAGATAAACAGGACAGTGCAGCCACCTGTGGCTTGCAATAAATAATCCAAAAGCAAAAGCAGCCACAGGTGTGCTGTGCTTCTGTCGGCCTGTGTTTTCCTAGGCTCTGCTTTCCAGCTGCAGAGGGACAGAGATGTTCAGTGTGCCCAAGCAGCAGGGTTCCTGCATCCCTGAGTTGTCAGTGTCTGCTGGCAATTCTTTGACATTGTTAGAAAACTTCTGGGGAGGCACAGGAGCTGAGCACACTTGGCTGTTCTCACTCTGAGCCTGCATGGGGAGGTGTGCTGCCTATCGAGCCACACATCTTCTAGAGGGCATCAAACACACATTTCCAGCTCTCCTGGCTGTAACATGCTTATTGAGAAAACCATAACCATCTGGCTATGTGCACTTGCCTAAGAAGACTCTGTTTTTTCTGTTGACAAATAAAGTCTTCACATTTATCAGATCAGTTCTGTTAGAGGCAAATTTCTCCTATTGGTTGAAAAGCTTCCACTGCCCCTAAAGAAAAAGCTGTATGTTAAAAAAATTGGTACTTCTCAGGTTAGCACTGTTGCAGCACATGCTCCAACAGTCCCTTAATGTCTGAGGCCCACTGAATACATTTTAGTATATGGAAGCCCAGGGATTTCCCCCTCTGAACTCAAAATATTCCTATCCTTTTTATTAATGAATTGACTGACCTAGTAAAGATAAGTGTCTTGCCAGTGTCTTGCCAGTGTCAATTGGGAATTCAGCAGCAGCAGAAGAAGAATTTGTCTCCACTTGCTGTGATAGTAATTAACTTTCCCTTTTATTGCTTCCCGTTTCAACAGAGGACTTATCGTACTGAGCAGCAATTCCAGCTATATCTTGGAGCCAGCCCCCAACAGCCCAAACCAGCACTGGATTTACAGGGTGGACAACCTGACATTGCAGAGAGGAGCCTGTGGCTACCAGGACACTGGGGATGCAGCTGAAGACTGGCTCAGGGACTTCACAACTGGGATGAAACCACCAGGCCAGAGGGTGAGGGGCCTCAGCCTGGGCCCATGCATGATGCTCCAAATTTCCCATCTCTTCCCAGCCCGTGAAGCCTGCCGTTCTCTGCGAGCATAGCTCAGAAAGTGAAGTGAAGGAGAATATTTAAGAGGGTTTGTAGCAAGATGGTTGTGAAATAGCAGCTCCAACAGGGAAATAAATGAGTGCTGGGAACTGTTGTGGACTGTAGCTGTTCCTGCACAAATCTCTGCATCCAATGCGTGAACAAACTGGTGGGCTGAGGATGGGCACGTGGGCACTTGCTGTAGCTAGACTGATTTGTGATACTTGGTTGCTCTAAGTCAATCACATCTGGAGGTCCCTGTGTGTGATGGGGTGGGGTGAATGGCTAGCGAAGAAACCAACTGGGAAAAATGACCTGTATGTATGTTTTTTGAAGAGTTTCTTGGGGTATATTGGAGATTAACCTCTGTTGCTGCTCCTGCAGGTGAAACGGGACACTCTGCAGGCTACGAAGTACGTGGAGCTCCTGCTCGTGGCTGATTATGCAGAGGTAAGGAATGGGATCATGTTTATACCGATGGAGCTCCATCCAACCTGCAGCATCTCCCAGGGCAGGGAGGGCAGCTGGAGCTCAGCAGGTTTCCTCTTGCCATCCCAATGCTCCCACCCTCACCAGCAGACAGGGAGAGCTGTGTCTTGGTCACTTTTGTCCTAGCAGCCATGACCCCTCTGCCACCACCATCAGCCACTGTTGGCCAGGGGAGAGATGCAGGGTGTAATTTGGAAGAGGGAGGAGGGTCAGTTCTGGCCTCCCAAGGCAGCAATAGTTGATCCTAGTTATTGGTGGGAGAGACTGCCTTCAGCACAGAGGAACTTGGGGGTTTCCAGATATGATGTGCTTCTAACTCTACAGCACACTTAATCTCTAGAGAAGATAACCATGATTATGCTCTGCTCTGAGCTGGTAGCAGATACATAAATAGACATTTTTAAGGCTCCAGATCACATAATAGGTCTGGAAGAAGTTGAGTGAAGTCAGCAGTCCCTCCCCCATCCCCAGCCTGGACGGCATACCAGACACCCTTACTGACAGTGTTTTGCTGATTGTTTAATCTCCAGCACAGACGGGAGTCAGGCTGGTCCTATCCATAATTTACAACGTGAAACTCCAGTAGGGAAAGCCACGTAGTGCTCTGGGCTATAATTCATTCTGAACAAAACTAAAGAGGCAGAACCTATTTTGCTTTCTCTATTAGACAGCAGGACACGAGGGAAACTGAGAAAACACAGGAACTGCCATATGTTGTTCAGCATTTTTGATTAGATAGGCTGGGGCAGAAAGCCTCACGTTGTTGTCATTAACTGCCCTTACTTTGCTGTGTCCCTCGTTGGAAGAAAATCCCAGGTTTTGTCATCTGTTAACCAAAAATCTAAACTTTTTGCCAATGTAGTCCTTTGAATCAAGCAGTTTGCTAAAATTAACTCATTAATTGCCAGGTGGTTTAAACAGACAAATTGGTTGGATGAGTGAGAAGTTATGAGCCCTATGGCAGCCTTGACCTCAAAGATGAAGTCACACATTTTACCTGGCACCTTTTTCAGCTCTTTGTCAGCCCCAGGCTCTGGGGGCACTGATAAGTTTGGGTTGCTCCCCTGTGTTACTGCCACCACTTGAGTAACATCCCTGCAGTGGGGTGCCAGGGATGAATTCTATATATACATGTACAGGTGGCCTTATAGTCAGATGTACAATGAAGGGAGACTTTCAGGCCTCACTTCATAGTTACCTTCTTGTTCTCAGAGTAATGTGACTTGTTTGAACACACTTCTGTTCTTTCTAGTTCCCTTTGTGCTGCTTGACGTGTTCATTTTTTTCAGTTTCAGAAGCATCACTTCAGCATTGAAGCAACAAGGCTTAAATTAGTGGAGACTGCTAATTACGTAGATAAGGTGAGATTGTGTGTGTGTGAAATGAGGAAAGCAAGGCCCAGATCGTGAAATATGAGAATTAATTGTGACAGAGGAAGACTGGCTTCTTGGGAGAGAGAATAATGTTTTGGCAGTTCCACTGACTTGGGGAGTGGAGAGCAGCTGCCAAACAACTGTGTTGTTGGACATCAAGAATGGGGTGGGGGAATCTCCATTCCTTACCTTGGAGCCAACATGAGCATCTTGTGTTTTACTACATCTCTGTATTATATCTGTTACCTAAGTAATGCTTTTTGACAAGGGCCTAATGTATTCACTTGAAATGGTAGAAAACCTGGGAAGTAGAGCTGGAAGGAGCCTCCAGAGGTCATTCTTGCAGTGCTACCCAGTGCTGC